>NC_141696.1:1104350321-1104360321 GCF_964263255.1 Lissotriton vulgaris | reverse complement strand
ACCATTCTAAGTGTCTGCCTGCTTGTGAAATCCACATCTCATTTAGACTGACAGTTGGGCTGTTTTTACATTCACTCTAGACAGTCACACAAAGGGAGCTGAGGTATGCCTTGCATATCCTGATGGCCATCACCAGGCTGATGGGTCTTCCTGAGTTAAAGTCGTGGTAGGAGTTGTAGCTGACACCTGAATAGGGCTGTGCCTGTCCTCACAAAAAGCTGTCACCACTCCCCTGTAGTGTATTTGGAACCAGGTCCAGGAAAGGCAGGGCCTTGTGCACTACAAATACTTTCCTTTGAAGTTTGCCTGCTACAAAGGCAGAAACTGGTATAAGTACTGGAACTATGACACCATAACTTCAGAACACTTCTGGGCTCAGAGGAGACTCTGCCAAGAAGAAGAGCTGGAAAATCTGTTTGAGGGAAATCACCACTCTGCTTGTTGCTGTGTTGTTCTGGCCTACTGCTTGCTGTGTCTCTCTTGGGCAGTGAATGGACTGGAGTTTGCTTTCTGTATCCTGCTTGCCAAGGTTCTCCAAGGGCTTGTGTGAGCTTGCCTCCTGTGAAGAAGTCTCAGGGCCATCAAATATTTAATCTGCAGCGCCTGAACACCTCTGCTGAGGGTTCTGACCTGCCAAGTGGTGCCTATTCCAGTTATGGGCCCTTGGAGGTGGCTGTTGCTGCAAAGAAGCCCGAAATTCCATGCTCCAACCTTCAGCAACTTTTTTTCTGACACAGCATCGCTGTGTGCCTGAACAACCCACACATCGCCGCAGTGCAGCCAAATAATCGATGCAACGCCTGCCGTGTGGCTAAAACGATCCCCGCAGCCTAGGTCCTGACCAACGTGTCCTCGACATCCAAAACACCTCAGATGCATGCCCTGCTGTGCAGATAAAGAAATCAATGCATCACATGCCACTCGCTGGAAAATCACTGCAGCTTCTGGCCACCGCCTCATCCACCCAGCGTGTCCGGAATTTTGACTCATCGCACAAGTGCAGTAAGTTCTTCATCAACATTGCCCAGTAGTAAGGAACCAAGGCTGTGTGTTTGGAAACTGACACATCACCTCCCCTCACAGTAAAGAACTGAAGCATCACCTTCCCTGACAGTAAGTAACCGATATATCACCTCCTCTGCTCTGCAGTAAGGAACCATCGGATCACCTCCCCTGGGAGTAAAAAATCAACGCATAGCCTTGCTTTTCCGGTGCCTCACCTCCACTGGCCCTGTTTTTGTCTTTGATTTTGACGCATCCCAGGTAGTTTGTGATAAAAGTGACGCATCTATAGTTTCCTACAGACTGAACAATTTTAAACCTTTCTTTGCTTGTGTATGTTGGATTTTTTAGTTTTAGGTCTTGTTTTATTCAGATAAACATTGGGTATTTTTCTAAACTGGTGTGGTGTCCTTTGGTAGGGTTTTCACTGTGTTACTGTGTGCTTATATACAACTACTTAAGACATTGCCTCTGAGATAAGCCTGAATGCTTGTGCCAAGCTACCAACAATTAAAATTAGTGGTTACCTATTACTACTATTTTACAATTTTAGACATATGGGTGGTGCAGTTGGAAAATTATTGTTTTTTTGAATAAACATTGACGATATTCTTTGTAATGGAAGAGACCTGAAGGCATACATATCATCTTGGCTACAAAGGATATGAACACTTAACCTTTAGACTGAAAATGTTCAACATTAATCGTTCAGCCACAGGCCACAGCCCAGCCACGGCCCGTGTAGGTAAGAGCGGTGGGGCCCGGTGGGCGGTGGGGCCCGGTTGGGGATTTTGACGTACAATGACGAGGGAAAATTAAAAACAAAAAAATGTTTCACTCCTCGTCTTACCTGCACTGGCCGCGGCTGCCACAGCCGGCATTCCATTTTTGGAATGCAACCTTCTCAATGACGGACAGCCAGAGAGATTCAAATGATGGTCATATGCCATCAGTTGCTGTATTAGTTACCGACAACGAACATATGTCCCAGTGACGCCTATGTACTTTATGGATGGATTCCTACAAGGTAACCCTCAGCCATGCAATCTTAAAAACACTGTTCATCCCCTTATCAGAAGGTAAATAAGGATTATCAAAGTGCAAATCTTCAACCTGCAGGTTTGTCAGAAAGGGAAACAAGAGGGGTAACAAGCAACACACACCTTGCCTAAAACAGTAATATTTTAGACTTCATGTAGCTCAATACTTGTCTATGAGTTTGAACAAATTGTAAAAAAAATCCACTCTTAAAAAAATGATTTTCACAATAAATGAGTCTAATGCGGTTCTCATACATTTTCATAAGAAAAATATGATACCTACAGGCTCTAACACAACATTTCCAAAGAATCAATCAGGCACAAATCCTTTATCACTGCCTTGCCACCACCTCTGGCCTACTGCATTCTTCATAAGCTTTCCCAGAAGACAACTTTAGTATTCAGTCATGAACTTAAAATATTTACAGAATGATATTAGGCAAAACAACATACAGCCCTTCTTAAATAGCATAACAAGGATTCTCATAGTACAGATCTTCTACCTTGAGGGTTTGTTACAGGGGTTAACCAAGACCAAAACCCTTGTCTACTATTGTAATCTGTGAGAATACCGGTAATAAAATACCTGTCTACAAGTTTTCACACAGTGTAATGACAATACACCCTAAAAGGCCTTTTGGCTTTAACAAATGCTTTTCACAATAAATAAGCCAGGTCTATTACCTTTGTACTACTTTTACATAACAAACGGTTGAGGCCTACTGACTTGATCAATGATTTGTCACCATAATAATATTATTCAATTGGTCAATCAGTATTCTTGTAAAGTGCGACTACTCACCCCTAAGGGTTTCAAGGCGCTAAGGGGCTGGAGGAGGAGGGCGGTGGATCTGCTGTTCAGTCGAAGGGGCAGATTTATGTTAACTGGCGCATCCCGAGGGATGCGCCAGTTAACAAGCGCCACAGTGCGCCACAGCTACACCACCCATGGTGCGCCGCATTTATGATGCGGCGCACCATGGGGCAGACACGGCACAGATGCGTGACGCATCTGTGCCGGAAATGTGGCGCATTGCTGGAGTTGCGTCGCAAGCGCGATGCAGCTCCAGCAATGCTCTGGGGGGGCCTATTCTTTCAATGCTGCCTCAAGCCTTACGCCTGCTTCAAGCAGGCGCAGGGTTTTGACGCAGCATTGCCCTTAAAGTGACTGAGTGAAATCTCAAAGATTTCACTCAGATACTTTCAGGAGGCGTTCCTGCGCAGGAACGCCCCCCCTGCGCAGGAACGCCTCCTCATGGCGCAGTGCTGTACAACGTGACGCATCTCCTAGATGCGTCACGTTGTAAATAGGGTGCAGGGATGCGCCACGTTTCCGTGCCGTTGCGTCACGCAACGGCGGCGTAAACGTGGCGCAAGCCCTTCATAAATCTGCCCCGAAGTACTTCTGTGCTGATCATAAGCTTTCCTTCAATACAAAAAGTTAAAATGATGGTCTCTTTTTCAGTAAAAGCACTTCTACCCAATCAAAATCTGTCCTGCAAATGATCAACATTTGGGTGGACAAAGCCAAAACTTATCCCAGTGGTTCACCTTAATGCTCTGATGATCACAGAAGATCTTATGGTAGCTGCGCTATCAAGCCAGACCTATTAGTTACATTTTTAAGAAGAAAAAGCACGCAGTTCCACACTTGATGCTTTTGATGGGTTCTTAAGCGGTGAAGGCAGAATCCCAAACTGGTAGATTGTGTTACACTCAAGACTTCCCAAAAATCATATAAAACTACAGTATGTCACACACCTGGGTTTTTGCTTAGCAGCAGTCAAAATAATATAGCTAAATTAGAATAATGTACGTAAATTACCACAGAGTGACATACTACCCTGTTGGGCATTTTCTGTTGTAAAGGTGCCAGAAGAATTTTATGGCGTTTCTTCAGTTGTAATTTTGTGTTTTTATTTTCTGTCGCCACGCAGTACTGCACGTGGCCCCTGTTCTTCGAGGCATTTTTTGTACTACAAATAACACCCAAGTAACGATATATAAAAACAAATAGGCCCGTGATGTATAATTCAGCGAGAACGGCTTGTTTCATGTGTCTGATTAAATAATATTTAATGCATTAAACATCCAGGCGTCGAGCTGGCTGTCTACATAGTGCCTCTTCTAATTACTGAAGTGATAGAAACCGTTTCACTCTTGTTCGCGCCCTGCCGAGGATGACTTAAAGCGTGGCACGCTGAACACATTTATCTTCCGGAGGACACTGAGGGCTGCTGTATCAGTGTCGCCTCCTCTGTCTGAGCCACTTATCCAAGCCATCCAGCCCAGAGCTCGGGATGCCGCCCTGTCACTTCTGGTTAAAGGCCCGGCTGCAAGTGAAAGGAGTCTGGTCCCCCTAAGTGAAAGTGACAGACCCTTCTCCTTCAGAGCTCAGCCCTGGTCGGACACGTGTGTGGGCTTTCCTCGTCTCTTCAGTTACATCATTCCTTATTCATGTATTGATTTATTTATTAATGTATTTATGTATGTATGTATTTATAAAGTTTTATATTGATTAATTATGCAATTATTTTCTTTGTTTTCATTTCTTTAGTTAAAGTAATTTGCTATGTTTGATCATTTTTGCGTAGAACCTGGACGGTGTAGATATCAAGGTATATTATATTTTTTAAATACGCCAATGACAATGTTTGTCTCTTTTTCTGTCTTTATTTTCCCTCTCTTTCTTTCTCTTTGTTCCTTCTTTCTTTTGCTTCTTATTCTGTCTTTCTATTTCTAAAAGCAAAAATGCTACTTTTCCTATGATACTTTTTGACTTTGTTTCCCTTTCCTATTGGTTTTATTCTTTGCACTGTATATAGTATCATGTATTTACATCTGCTGATACCACTGGGATTCGTTTTTACTCTCTTTATTATATTCTTCATACCATGTTTAATATATATATCTTTCTAAACTAAGACACACTAATGAGTATAGTTGGAAAGGACGTGTAGCAAACGAACACCACCAGCTGCACGTACATAAGAACATATTTCTACTTTAGAATGCATACTATATACAGATCTCCAGTACAGTGGGCACCCTGTATAAAATGACTGACACACAAACTCTCAATCTGTAGAGGATAACATATATTTTTATTGGTGGGGTGGGGGAGGGGATAAGGGAGTGAATGTAGGTCCAGCAAGTGCGCATCCCATGCCAGACTTTCTGGTTATCCACAAAACCATAAACCCCGGTAACCTTCCAAGGAAAAACACAATTTGAGAAAATGGCTTTAGGTGTAGATGGACATCTGCCAGGAAATAAAAGTGAAAGTTCAAAAGTACAGAGACATCTATAAAAGGGTTTCTTGTGGTGGGGCATAGTGAATTCATTTAGCACCTGTGGTATCAAGCTCCAAATCTCTCTGCAGACTGTTTTAAGTGGGGCATATTTTAACTCACAGAGAACTGCCCCTCTAATGCACTGATTACTGCTTTCAGGGATTTATATATGTACCATTCGGTGAAGCAGATGAAATTGCAAACCGTGCTGCCTGTCTGCCTTAATCTCTCCTATTGTAATTGTGCAATTGGTTGATACCTCATTTCATAGATCACAGACTCTTCTTCTTTAAAACTTTGGGGCATAGTGCCACCAGAGTGTCACTTTTTTTAGGATGCTCTGGTGGCGCAATGCCCTGCTCCATATTTACAAAGCGGCGTTGAGCCACTTTGCATGGCTTAAAGCCGCTTTGTAAATATTGTACCCTTTCACGCAGGTATCTCCCTGAAAGGGACATGAAATGGGTGTTGCTGTGGGCGTTCCACTGCAACACCTATTGCTTTTGAGATTTCCCCAGATTTACAAGGATGTGTAAACCTGAGACAGCACCAAAAACTAACGCCACTGAATAGCAGGCATTAGATTGGCTCAATGAGGAGAAATGTTTTATTTCTCCTCATTTTTGCTCTTTCTATGTGTGCTGAATCCTGCCTTGAAGGCCCTACATTGGTTACCGGTTGCCAGAAGATCACATTCAAGCTGCTTTGTATCACCCACAGGGGGGTTGGTGGGAGAAGTTACCTTGTTGCCCCTGTAATAATAAGGTTTCGCAAAATACCCTGCACCTTATTCTTTTTTGTACTTTGTATAAGGTCCCAAGAAATACCTTTATTAGACCATTATTATTATCTCTTGGAACGTGTTATTATAAAGAAGGTTATGAATTTTTGTTATCTCTGTCAACTGCAAATATCTGTAATGCTGTATTGAATTTTATTAGATCAGCTCTTGTGATCAGAAGCCGATATTGAATGTTTTCGAAAATCAGATTTATGTAATTATGTACTGTGGTTTTATTATAGAATCATGTAAATATCTACTGTGATTTTATGGTAGTTTAGGTGCTTTTAACGTGATGTATACTTTTATGATTTCTTTGTGGAATCGAAATAAAGTTATTTGAATTGAATTGTATCTAAGCATGGGCGAATTTTACGGATCTCGCGTTCGCGAATTTTGCGGATTTGCGAACTCGCAATCCGCAAAATCCGCGAATTCCCGCGAATTTGCGGATTTTTTTTTTTTGTGTTCGCCCGTGTTTCTGCCAGTTCGCGAGGGTTTTTACAATTTCGCAATTTGCGAACTTACCTGTCGGGTCGCAAGTTTTGCGAACTTGTTGTTTCTACGTGTCCAGCCTGTTTGGGACACTCTTCTTCATCACTGCCACTCTCTGTCACCACTGCCACTCTCTGACTACTCATGCCACCCTCTGGCCCACGCATGCCACCCTCTGTTTCATCACCACACCCTCTGGTTGTCCAGTGTACATTATTTTCGGCAAAGCAAAGCACACC
Organism: Lissotriton vulgaris; assembly: GCF_964263255.1. Classification (NCBI taxonomy): domain Eukaryota; kingdom Metazoa; phylum Chordata; class Amphibia; order Caudata; family Salamandridae; genus Lissotriton; species Lissotriton vulgaris. The sequence continues at coordinate 1,104,353,471 of NC_141696.1, read as the reverse complement.
TTCCCTGCCTCAAGTGACCTGAATTAATTTGGGGCTGATTAATGTGTCACAGAATATTTTTTTAGCTGGCACCTGCTTCCTTAGTGCGCCCTGATTAGTGATCTTTTGCACTTGCTAAGTGCTTTCATTGTTGCAAAATTAGTTACAACACCTGCCCTGCCCCAACTGACAATAATGAATTAGGGGCTGATTAATGGATTTTAACTTCCAGCCTGGCTCCTGCTTGTCTCCCTTAGCTGTAATTCAGGACCTTTGTGGCATATGTGTAACTATTCTGAGGTTCAGAGCAGGGTCACATAATAGTTGCAACTGGCAACTGAACTCTGGAGGGGCCCCTCAGGAAGCACTACAGGAAATGGCTACTAATGATGAGCCTGAACTTTTGAACCTGGTAAGTAGTTTCAGTTTTGCTAAGATCGTATTTCTGCAATTTAGCACTTATTCGCGGGGCGCGAAGTTGTACTGGGAAGCCGCGAACTCACGCGAACAGTGCGAGCAGTGCGAGCAAAATCCGCTGCTCGCGGATTTGCGGATTTTGCGGGAGATTCGCGAATCTCGCGGATTGCGAATTTCCCGAAAATCCGCAAAATCCGCGAGCGGAACGGATTTTCCGCCCATACCTAATTGTATCACCCACAAAGTGAGACATGTAACAGAACCACTCTTTATCAAAAATAAATTCACCAAATACATTCAGCAAAGGAACCTCCGCTTTAGAGAGACACCTCTCCTCAGAATTCCACCATACAAGAAAAAAAACGTAGTTGGTACATCCTTGTCTGTTCAAACAGCCAAACTATGGAAATCTTTACCCCCAAACATAAGATCCACGAATAACTACCTTATCTTCAGAAGACTACTCAAAAGTTGGCTCTTCCCCACATGACCACCATACTCAAACATAAATATACAGCATATCCCTCTGTATATAAGCATTTATTTGGACTGTAGATGTGTACCTACATATCTGCATTGCCTTTTTTGAACATGTGTAATAATTATATTTATAAATGCATAGATATTCGTTAGTTTGGCTTAACAAATGTACATATTACTTATGGTTACATTATTCTATGTATAACATGTATATAGGTCACTGCATAAATAAGCACATTGTTAGCATACCTATTTATCTACAATTGCTTCACTAAAGAATTACAAAAAAAGTACAGAAACACTTGAAAATCTAAGTTTATCAAATACAATTTAAATCTACGTTAATTACCTTCATTATAAATATATACCTTCCATGTACTTATGTATCTTTATATTTATTACTTTACTTATAATTCAGCATCTCAAATGCACTATGTCATTTCTCACCATATACCTCTCTCAATACACCCTCTACTTCAACTCTCTGACTCATCTCAAACCTCATTCTACTACTCTCTCCAATGCACTACCCTATTTCTCACCCTATACTTCTCTCAAAAAATCCTCTACCTCCACTCTGACTCACCCCAAGCCCAATTCTACCACTATAATCCTAAAAATATCCCTTTCTAGACTTTTCCCCCCCTCCCATAGTGATGTTGTGGTGCCCCTGAGTGATGCTGTGGTGGTGCTGAGTGATGCTGTGGTGATGCGATAGATAGATAGAGTGAGTGCGATAGATAGAGTGAGGGCGATAGAAAGATAGATAGAGGGAGGATAGTGTTGCAATAGAGAGATTGGTTCAACCCTTCTCTATTACACCATGTCACTTCACCAACGGCGCCGCACCGAGAACTCCATTTCCACTCTGCCGATGCCCTCAGGTTGGCCGCCAATGAATCGGACTGAGTACGAGACTCTTTACCCTCCTCTCCCAGCCCTCCCTACTGCCTCCCAACTTTACTACCGATGGGTTTCCCACTGCCATCCCTCCTGGCTTGCCTCCCGTCTAACGCGTGGAACAACTATTATTGTTCTTCTGTCCTCCCCACGGACATTCACATGGTATTAAAATTGCTATTGATACCCCCACGATTATTTGCATGTTTTAATACTATGGTTCTTATTGTACTACACTACCTCTTTCCTTTACTCTCTCTGTTAAATTTTGTCTCTTACCATTACCCTTGCTTGCACACTGACTCCTCCGAGCTTTTTGCCAGCTCCGATTACTGTTCCCTGTTGAGCCTGCTTGTACCGGCCTGTCCTTACTATGGCAGCTGAATCTCTCACCGCAGGCCACATCTTCCCTTTCCCTCCACATTAATTTTTCCCAAGGTGTCCACGTTTTCCTTCTCTGTCCACGCTCTTTTTCTGCTAGCCCCTTCATTTTAGACCTTGAGGGTGAACGGATTTTGATCTATTTACCCTCTACCTTCTAGGTTAGCTACTTTAGGGATGTAGGCGCCTTATGGCCTCCTTCAATGTGACCTTTGCCAAAGCGCTCTCTCTCCCCTTGTTGGGAAGGTATCCAGCATTCTTGCCCCAGAGTCTCAGACTCCCCTCTGAGAGAGTCCACAGTGCTTGGGACTCACATATTATTGGAAAAGGCCGTAATCGGCCTCCTTTAAATGTACCCCTTGCCAAAGTACTCCTTCTCCCCTTGTTGGGTAGAGATCCTGCATTTCTGCCCTGGAGTCTCAGGTAACCTTCTAAGAGAGTCCACAGTGTTTAGGGAATCTCACATTATTGGAGGTTTAGGAATGTTCCCATTATCGCTGGGAACCCATTTACCTTGCCACGTGATAGGCAGCTACCCTGTAACATTTGACGATCCATCTACCTCGGCCGTCACCTACCCAGACGGACTTTGGACAGATGTTACTTTCTCTCTCTATCGTATCTAACTCCTACCCATTCACCGACCCCCTTCCGCCTCTACACTCCCTTCTTCTTGCCTTCTATCCCTTTAATGTTTTTCTGTTGAGACCTAGCAATTTGACCGATGCCCGGTGGAGCTACCTGATAGCTGTAGAGGAGATAGGCTACGGATTCCCCTTTGGCCGTCACCTTCCCAGCCGGATCTTGGGCAGACTTTCCCTTCATCTCTCCATTATATCTATACCCTGCCCCTCTCTCCTCTACCCCCTTACCCTTCTCACTCAATTTTCCTTTTCTTCTGTGCTCCTTAAATGTTTTTACTGGTATCATTGGTAACTTGTAACTGATGTAATTTTGCAACCATGGGGAACCTTATGTAAAGCGCTCTGATAC